>NC_056746.1:621370484-621375484 GCF_019279795.1 Protopterus annectens | reverse complement strand
TTTTGTATATCTTGCAGAGGAAGCATGTGCTGCTACAGAATCAAAGGGATGCAGATAATGATGCGTCAAGAAACACTGTGGAAGACCGAATGGAAGACTGTCAAGCGCATCAAGAATGTGTGGAAGTAAGTTTAGATGAAAACCTACAGTAATATGCGATACTGGATAAGCATTCAGTTTGTGGTTGGCTGAGTAATAGTGTAAATTACAAAATTTTTATGTAGTTCATTGTGACTCCCTTGACTTTGAGTCCAGATGTCGGCAATCAAAATGCTTATCCTGTTATCATAGTGTCTGTAGTTAACTTTGTCATTAGTCATGCATTGACTGATTAACACTTATGTGATTGTAGGTTCAAGCAACTGATTTGTATGAAGAGGTAGTCGAAAACATGGAAGTATACGCAATGGAGACTGGGATTTGCAGTCAGAGTACAGTCGCATGTCAGACAAAGTTTCCCCAAAAGAAAGGTAGCAGCATAGGAATTCAAGTGAAGCTAAAGGACCTTGAAACAGTACCACGCACTATGATTGATGCAGCTGTACAGGTTCCAGAAGTAGGAGTCTCACCACTGTTAGACCACACATATTTTAAAAATCAAGGATGTACAAACAGAATTGAGTGCAGACAGACCACAACACAGTTTCAATAATGCCAATCAGCACCTGATTGAGATTAGATGTCCCAATGAAAAGGACAAAAGTTGCACTGAAGAGGCCACATGTAGCTCTAGTGCATACATTGCCGCGAGATGACACATTGCAGTACTCCGGTCAAGCTACGAAAGGACGTCCATAACACTAGCATGCATAACACAAGCATGCATAGCAGCTCCTCACTTTCTCAGTGGACAGATGATGTGGAAAAGGATCCAGACTGGTTGTACACTTCTGACAACTTGTCTACGTCAGAGATCGAAGACACAGTGCTGGAACAGGACGAAGACGAGAAAATGGTTGGAGAATCAAAGTTCATTGTCTTTGAGTCCTGCCTGGATTGCCTGTTGCTGAAACTGACCTGTCCACAATGCCACACCTCTGCTGTGGAACTGAGGAAAGTGAAGTTGGGATCCTATGTCTCAGTGAATGTTTCATGCATTAATGGACATGAAGTTCTCCATTGGGAAAGTCAGCCCTTAATTGGCCGAATGCCAGCTGGCAATCTTCTACTGGCATCGTCTGTACTTTTCAGTGGAAGTACATATGCACATATAGCGATTCAGTGCTTATCTAGGACTTGAATTTATCAGTGAAACCACATTCTATTTGATTCAACGGGAGTATTTATTCCCGTTTGCAGCATACTTGGACACAGCATCAGTCTCGTCTGCTAGAAGATGCAATGGGTAAGGAAGTAAGGTTAGCTGGAGATGGGCGGTGTGATAGTCCAGGCTATTCTGCAAAGTACTGCTGCTACAGCATGATGGACCTGGATTCTGGATTCATTGTAGATTTCTGCCTGGAGCAGGTCAGCCGAGGTGTATCCTCAGTGGCACTGGAGAAGAAAGCTTTTAAGAAGTGCATGAAAAACTTGATGGATAAAAATGTTAATGTCAGCCTTGTGGCGACAGACAGACATCCTGGAATAAGGTTATTGATGCACAGAATTTCCAAATGTGGATCATCAGTTTGATGTGTGGCATATGACCAAAAATTTGACTAAGAAAATCACTGAAGCTGGGAAAAGGAGAGGCAAGCAAGACTTACTGCAGTGGTGCCACAGTATTTCAAATCACCTGTGGTGGTGTGCTGAAACATGTGAAGGGGATGCAGTAGTACTAGAGGAGAAATGGTTGTCGTTGCTCTACCATGTAACTGACCAACACAGTTGGGATTGTGGCAACAAGGTTTCCTGTTGTGGACATGAAATGCCACTCATCGATGGAGACGAGACAAAGTGGCTGGAAGAAGATGATGCCTGTCACAGTGCATTGAAGAGAATTGTTGCTAACAAATTTCTCATTAAAGATTTGAAGCACATCACCAAATTCTGACATACTGGTGATCTTGAGGTGTTCCATGCATTACTATGCAAATATTGCCCCAAGTTTGAGCACTTTAGTTTTGCAGGAATGAAAGCAAGAATCATACTTGCCATCCTGGATCATAATGAGAACGTCCATCGTGAGCAAGCAGTGGTGAGATTCCCTACAAAGAAGCCGGCAGCAAAGGGAGAGCTAAGGTATCGCGTGGTGTACCCAAAAGCAAAACAGGAGTGGGTAGCAAAACCAATATTTGAGAAAAGAAAGTTTGACTACATATATGACCTGATGTTGGAAGTTATAAAAGCTAAACGAGGGATCTTGGAAACGCAATCCATGTCTATACCTGACATACCAAAGAATATTGCTAAGTGTGAACGTCCTGAGAAGAGTATGGTGATTGCTAGACATATTTCACGATTCGGTGACTGTAGTAAACCTCCAGGTTGAAACAGCACATTAGTAATGTGGACTGGGTACTGAAGTGTGTCTGAAAGGGAGGTACAGACTCTCATAGTCAGATACACTGACGTCCCGCTCACCAGACTGAGTAAGGAGAAGGTCACAGTAAGCTGCCTGTCGGGCGCTAGAATCCGCCACATAACGCAAGCACTCAGTTCTCTCAACAGCAGGTACAAGTACGACTCAGTCATTGTCCACGCTGGTGTCAATGACCTGAGACGTACCTCCTTGGACTACATGAAAAGTGACATTGAGGAGCTCTCTGATTATGTAGCCCAGGCAGGTATGACCCTGACCTTGAGCAGTATCCTACCTTCACCTAGAATGATGCCACAATACAGTGATAAGATGATCAGCTGTAATAATTGGCTTAAATTCTGGTGTCATTCAAAGGGGATCCAATGTTTGTCTGCCTGGGGTGACATGCTGGACAAGCCACGCTGCTTTGCAAGGGACAGCTTGCACCTGTCACCCCTAGGCTTCCGGATATTGGCAAAGGCTCTTGCCTCCCCCATAGTGCCTTTTTTAGGCAAGGCGCAAATTCTAAACCTACCACCCTAGAACACAAAAAAGGAAAAAAACTAAGGGTAATGCTGCTCAATGCCAGAAGTCTCAATCTCAAGATGCACGCACTTGAAGCCCTTCTCAGTATGGAGAACATCGATGTCTGTGCTGACAGAAACCTGGTTCTAGGCTCCTGAGAGCACTATCAGGTTTCACGTCATATCATCCGGACAACACCAAGAAAGGAGGGGGTGTCCATATTCATAAAGGACACCCACACCTCAAGGTTGGTGGCAACACACGATGCATCGGAGACCATCCAGGTGCAATTAACCATAGGCAAGACTGCTCTGCAATTTGTAGCATGTTACAGGCCACCCTCTCAAACTCAGGAACCTCACATGGCCTTCCTGAAAACATTGGAGGGGATAAATGTATCTCCAAACACCATCATACTAGGTGATTTCAACTACCCTAATATAGACTGGGAACACTACTCAAGCCCAAACACTTTAGCCCAAAGGTTCCTGGAGTTCATAAACTCAAATGCCATGGAACAACTAGTCACCATCCCCACAAGAGGAGAAAATATACTTGATCTCATCACGCACATGGGATCACAACGTTCAACACAGGAAGTATATCCCTCACTGGTGAGATCAGATCATAAACTAATCTCGCTGGAGGTCCTCATCCCGCCCCCACCTGAAATAAAAAAGACCACAGTGAAAAACTTCTCAAAAGCCGACTTCACACTTCTAAAAACTAGTGTGGCCTCCTTTAAGACCTCTGAGCCAGTGCTAAACATTACTCAACCGCTGAATCACTTACAAATGCCTTCTATCAGCACCTACAGGACCTACAGGACTGCATGAATCAGGCAATCCCAAACAAAACTAAGACTCTTTGTACCAAATGCAAGCGTCCAGTCTGGTGGACCCCAGCTATAAACAAGCTCTACAACAAAAGGAGGAAGCTACTACAAGATAGAGCAAAATCCTTGAAAGGTAAGACACCTTTGATCATAATTAAAAAACTAAGAGCTCTCATAAAAATCATCCAAGGCAAATTTTGAGAAAAATCGCCAAGGACTCAAAAGACAATCATAAGGCCTTCTTTAGCTATGTTAGAAACCTAGGAGGAAGCTCCCAGATATGCCCAGAATTAGTTCAAAATGATGTGAAGATTACTGAACCTGCACACATTGCCAACATACTGGCTGACCAGGTTCAGTGCAAACTTCTCCCCCCCCTCACCCCAAAAAGAGATATCTATACCAGATCATGCCTTTTAAACTTGGTTGACTTTTTTTCGAGACGGTCACCAAGGCCATGGAGGGAAAGGCAGTCCATACAGCCTACCTCGACCTGGCAAAGGCCTTCGACACAATACCCCACTCGGGTATCATCGAAAAAATCATCAGCTTGAATGTAAACCCATACATCACAGGATGGGTTGCAAACTGGCTAAGTGACAGAACCCACAGGGTCAGAGTTGCTGGAGCCTGTCACAAGTGGTGTCCCACAGGGCTCAGTCCTGGGTCCACTCTTGTTCGGCATCTACTTTTCTGAAGTACAAGCAAACACAGGAGGGTTATGGCTGAAAGTTTGCAGATGACTGCAAACTGGCGCCATACTGAAACACATCTGACACAGATATCCTTCAGAAGGGCCTCACAGAAACGGATAACTGGTGCCAGAGCCATGGCCTAAAGTTAAACGCCAAGAAGTGCATAGTCATACCCTTCGGGGAAAAACAAGGTTACCCCTAGCTACCATATAGGTGTCAATGCACTGAGCACAGAAGTCATCAGGGATCTGGGGACCCAGGTTGACAGTAGCCTTTCGTTTGACACTCATGTTGCTAAATAGTTAGGAAAACCTTCTACATTGGCCACCTGATCATGAAGGGATTCACATCTAGATCAAGGGAGGTCATCGCCCCCCTGTACTCATCACTCAGACCTATGATTGAGTACAATGGCCCATTCGGAATGTATCTGACCCGACACCTGCAGCAGCTGGAAAGGCCCCAAAAGTTTCTCACCAAAAGG
>NC_056746.1:621294215-621328575 GCF_019279795.1 Protopterus annectens | reverse complement strand
CCAATCCTTCCTAATTGCACAGTGTCTCTTCCCTATTGTAAACTGGCTGTAAAATATGTTATGTTTGAGAAAATATCCTAAAACCATGCATCTCACATGGCTTACTGGTAAATTGCTGTCACTATGGTGTGCAGGGTGCTGGATTCAAGACCTGCAAGGTTGTTTATTTTATTGCTAGGCAGAACAAGGACTGTTGGATATGGAATGATTAAGGCAGTTTTGTTCAGCATTAAGTGTGTTTGCATGGGTTTGTGTGACGGTAAGTGGTGCTAACATGCGGTTAAACGAATAAGTGCTTACACCGTGTAGGCTTCGCTTACCAGTGTGCAAATCTGCTTAACATTTACATCTAAGCAATGCTGAAACCTGCTAAGCATAGATCAGCCCTGGTAACCATTGATCACATTCCAGTCATATACAATAGCAGGGTAATGACATCTGACACCCCAACTGTTGTCAGAACACTGGTCTTAGTCTCAATGGCAAGAAATGTGTCACAATCCCCTGTTGAATCAATGTGTTGTCCACAAATGACCACATCAGTGGTAGCCCAATGGACACAGATGTCCTTATAGGAGGTCTATGAACACAGCTTGACAGCAACTTCTCTTCTGACCACCACATTGCCACTGTGGACTGAAAGTCCTTCCATGTGGCACATTGCATAACTAAGGGTGTGTCATCCAGGAATGAAGAGGTCATTGTCTCCCTCTAGTCCCCACTCATTAGGCCAATCAGCAGGTACAATGATCCATTTGCCATGTAACTCACTAGACACCTTCAACAACTGAGTAGGCTGCAAGTATACTTCACATGTAGGACCTGAGGCATGAAACAAATGTCTGATATGGAAAGAAGCCAAAAACCTCCAAGTGTTCGCGGTCACATCTTGACTACTTACAGGCAATCCCTGCTTGACTGACAGTGCCATGTCTGCCACAGCTAGGAAACCCCAATCTGTATGCACCACATGCCATGAATACCTCAACCACATTACCACATTCAACAGAACATGCTTTGGGACAGTTCCATAACCCAGATACTGGCCAATGTATGTGATATACGTTGCATACATGTCAAAGCACTTCACTGGCCCTCTTCAAGAGAAATTCAGATGAGTGGATGGTGAATATAACTGTCACCCTGGGGATCATTCACGTGGCAGTATTTGATATATGCATTGCTGACAAATGTCAGGTGGCATGATGCCAGGGTACTCCCGTGGGCTAGGTTTGTAATGACTTAATGGCCATTAGATTGGTACACACATATGAACACATGGACCCATGACACTCAGTACTGGCAAATATGTGTGTGTGCCTTACTGTGTATACAACTGTTTGTAAGCATGTAAACCTGTAGGTGACATTACTTTGTGGCCCTTCCACCCACTCCACCTCCCATTGCCATACTTTGCATCTGTGGTGATGATATTCACTGTAAGAGTAACTTGTAATACTCTTCACCCTATAGGCTCCATGGAGCATGGGGTAACTGCATTACAGAATACTAACAATGTCTACGTAGGTTGGGGTTTCACCCAGAGTCCTGGGAAATGTGAGTATGTGTGTGTTTATGTGTGTGTGAGTCTCAGAAACTGAGCATATTTGTATGAGACAGCATTTTGAGGTCTTAGTCTCCACACAAACTGCACATTGCCATACTGTATAAGGGCTGGTGATGTTGACCACATTACAGGATCCATGGAACAGACATCACCTTACAGTCTGTGTTACATGCAGTAAATGTGTGTCACTGTAGCAACAACAATTACATAGCCAGGGGTTCTAATCTGAGGAAGCCCACATCTGTGAACATTTCCATGTCAGTATAGTATCCTGTGTTTAAGTAGGTACTATTTCCACTTGGAGGGTGGCTCTCACATTTAGACAATGGTACTCCCACTACATGTCCCAAGATCTACTGTATGTGGTCTGCTGTTTCCATCAACCTTATAATTATCTGACAACAATCTTCAGCCCAACAAGGCCTATGCTATGTGCTTGAACTATGTAACAGCATCCCCTGACTGACAAGATAGTCAAGGCTGCTAAACCCAGGTGTGTCAAATGTGTCTATGACTGCATGCATTTGTCAATGTGTATATGTCAGTATGTTATAGTATGTTGTGTCCATCCACACCCAGTACATCCCCCATTGCCATACTGTATAAGGCCTGGTGATGTTCACTTTACAGGAACCTTGGAACACACCTCACCCTACAAGCTCTGTGGTGTGTGCAATTAAGGCAGAACACATTAGTAGCAATAACTACATAGGTAGGGGTTCTAATCTCAGTGTTGGCAAGTGTGTTTGTGTGTGTGTGTGTGTGTGTGTGTGTGTGTGTGTGTGTGTGTGTGTGTGTGTGTGTGTGTGAAGGGATCTACTTTGCAAAAGAATCATCTTGTGGAAATTCATTTCACCAAAACTAGTAGTGGCAGTATAAATGCCCTTTCCTCCACTGTACAGCCGTGCAGTGATACTGGAGTTAGTATATATAGATGGGGTGGGCATTGGGGGCACAGCCCCCACAATGGGGGTAGTGTTGTGCGTATCCCCCCTGAGTAGTGTGCTGTTATACTGTTGAGTTTACGTTAAAAGGGTAAGTAGTTAATCTAACTAGGTGTGGATTCATACCACCCCACACCTTCCAATGTGGGGGGCTGTGCCCCCCACACCACCACAACTATTTATACCAACTTCAAGATTACACTACAGTGGGGAAAAGGACATATACTCTGCCACTACTATTTTCAGTGAAATGAAATTTGGTGGACTGATTATTTAGTGATTTGAGGTTTTGGCAATTCGGTCTTGGTGGAATTACATTTGCAAAAATGTGTTCGCGGCAAAGTGAAGTACATCCATGTGAACAGTACTCTCTGTGTGCTGCATCGACACAAAAGCCTCTGTGTGTGCGTTATTCACAAACATTTGGTGTGTGCCACCCAGTACACTTACCATTGTCCACTGCACAAGAGCTGCTTACATCAGCCACCATGCACTTACCTGTATACACCCCTCAGACCTATCAGCCATGTGCCACATGCAATAACTGTTATACAGACCTGTTACTTGTGTTCAGATGTACCTTAGATATGACACAGTCAATGTGTTACCACACTGCCACACCCCTTCTAGGAAAGGACAGCAGGCCAACATCCTCCTGACACACAGACACCTAGAACATAAGCAGAACACATTATAGAGATCACATTTGGTCAGTGTTAATAACAGCAATAATGCATCATGGCTGGACAGCTACACACCCTGACATGTAAGCATTAAACATGCCAGCTGGCAACACTTTAAACAGCATTACATTGCTAAACTGTAGTACATTCACTCTGTTCATCAGGACCATATTAGCATGTCCCTGCATCTATGGTATGGATGACAGGGATGTGGCACAGGTATCATCATATGCACAGGGTGTGGTTTGGGTTTGCCAGAGGCCTAGGCTGAGCCATGTGGTTGACATCATGTCTGTGGGTTAGGGGGTTGTTTATTAAATGGGCCGTGCAGAGGTGGTGTGTGTAAGTATGGAGTGCCTTAGCTGCGGTGGTGATATGTGTATGGATGCACACAGTTCTGCCTTGTTGCTGCCCTATACAGGGGTATGTTGGACAGATGCTGACTGTACATGGCAGAGTGTACAGTTCACTAAGTCTGGATATGTTGCACCACCAGGCAGAAGCCAAGATATGATATTCTCCCCTGATGATGACAGTTGTCTGCTGGATCCACGTGCCCATGGCCTGCTGCATTGTTGTGTGGATAGCCCCCCCTGTGCAGTGGTGCTGGTGGTACTGCCATTATGGGAGTGGGAGTGAGATGTTGCATGGCCATGTAGACCTTCAGCTGTTCGTGGTGCTGTCCAACATCCACATGGCTGATGCCCTACTCCCACCACATGCTCTATCACAGACATCCCACGGTTGAGGATTACCACCATCTCACCCAACCAACTATCCATGACCTCCGTAGAATAATGGTGGGCATCTGCAAGATCACAGATGTTGTCACATACAGCAGGAAGAGTAGCCCTCTGGAGCCTTAAACTATTTCTGGTGTAATGTTCAATATGTGCCTGTGCCTCGAAGATGGTCTGAAACTTGCGCATTATGACAACTGATGTGGCATTTGTGGCAGGGGCATGATGGGCAGCAGTCCTCCTATGAGAGCACCTATCCATCCACCTGTACGGGACCTCGCCTGTTATCCGGCTATGCCATAGTCTCCACACTTTCCTGTCCCATGCCACCACCTGCCAACTGTCCCTCATCTATGGCCATTGGTGAAGGGGTATGTGTGGGCATTGTGACTGTATGTGGGATGGGATGGGAAAAAGTGGCATGCCAACCAATGGCAAATATTCAGCCACTGACAACCCTGGCTGTGCCTTACTATGCCTATTATCATTGTCAGAGTCTACAGAGACACTGACATCAGTTTCCTGCGGGAGGGATGCCGACCCACATCGCCACCTGTGAGAGGAAGAAAATATATGCAAATTAATACCTGTACATTATGGTTTACTATGACACACACACACACACACACACACACACACACACACACACACACACACACACACACACACACACACACACACACACAAACTTACAGGTGAGGTGGCACAAAGATATTACACAGACATCACATTACCCAACAGTTGACATGCATGACACATGGCACTCAACATCATGCATTGCAGCCATTCTTAATTTTTGTTACTAACAATATACATCTCTGGGATGCATGAGTCATGTTAGTAGGAGATGTCCCTTCCCCTGGAATGCACTGCACCCATGTACACATTATTGCTGTGCACACTGGCATCTACTGTAGACCATACCTCACAACTGTACAAATCATTGCTGAATATGTAGATGTCTGGCAGTTATGTTTGTTCTGTTCCTCACATCCCCTATGTGTTTGTCTGACACATAACTGGGATGATATGAGGACTGATGTCACTAATTAATGACTGACATTTGATGAGCAGATTTCATCAGCAGTGCATGTATGGCCAATAACATCCAGTTACACCAATGACCTTCGAAGATTAATGTGGATATGAGGAGAATACACACCCCTGTTGACATGCCAGCCTCTTCTATGATATGAAATGGGGCCACACTACTGCATTTGAAAACATTACACACACCTAATATGTGACATATGACCAGTGCAATCCAATCAAGAATCAAACAAATGTGTTAGTCGTAAAGATACTGAATGAGATGCATGCAATATAGGGTTGTATAAATGTGAATACCCCTAAACCAATGGTTTCTTGAAGCACCTGTTAAGTTAACTACAGTAGTCACTATTCTTGGGAAGGGGTACACTAGCATGGCACATCTTGACTTGGCATTATTTGGTCTGTCTTCCCTACAAAGGTACCCCAACTCTGCCAAATTGCAAGGCCAGGTCATGTGCACAGCCTTTAGAGGTCACAGGGGCTTTACTATTGCTGTTGAGTTGGGGTTATATCTGTCCCAATTCATAACCTTGAATTGGTTCAGATACAGCCATTCTTAGCTAGCTTTGGATGTATGCTTCAGTTCACTGTTGTGTTTGAAACTGAAACCCCTCCCCATCCTCAGCCTTATTTCAGATACTTGACAACTGTGAGCCACACGTGAGTGTTATTTTGAAATGTTCCAAATTTCCTCCACCATGTCTACAGGCCTAGTTCCAGCTAATGAACAGCATCCCTAAAGGTGTACACTGGCACCAGCAAGCTTCAAGTTGGGGATGGTGGCCCTGAGGTGAAGTGAGGTGTTGCTTGTGTACCACACATATCTTTATGACTACTGTCTGTAGATTTGAACCTTGGTCTCATGACACCATTACACATTGCAACACATGCTTTTGGGAGACTTGATGTTACACTTTTTCTACCTGTATACAGCCCTGGATGGTGTTTCTTGTGGGGAAAATATTCTGTCTACTTGCCCTACCCCATAGGCCACACTTATACAGAATCCAGCCAATTAATGCCACAGGTACTACACAGGCAGTACTTGCTAGACATTCCTGCAACTCCCTCAGTGTTGTTGCATGTCTCCTGGCAGCCTCCCTGACCAGTTTTCTACATGTTTTGTCATCTGTTTTAGATGGGCATATTGTTCTTTTCAACATCACTGTTGTCCCATATTTAATATACCTCTAGATCACTGTCTGCACTGTTTTCCATGGTATGTGCAATGGTGAAGTATTGTTTTTTTCCTACTCCTGACTGCTACATTTCAGATATGGGATCCTTTTGATGCCTTGTAAGATGTGTGCAAGCCATGGCTGCTTCTGTTGCAGGCAACTGAGGAAATGTCATGAACATACTTCTTGAACAGCAGACCATTACCTGGTGTGACATTGAGGCCCTGTACTTGATGACAGGTGTGTACTCAAGTAGACTGAATGCTGTCAGTACATCACAAGCTGCCTCCACAATATGCTATTTTGAGCGTGTGCACACTGACTCAAAATAACATATTGAGTGTGTGCACACATATCCATCCAGTGGTTTGTAGGGTTTGTATACCCCATATTTGTTGCCCTAACATATAATTCTATTTTACACATTGATTGTTCATGTTAGGATCACTTTACAGGTTGTAAAAGGTGTGGAATGTATTATTGTGGTCTGTTGTTGTATATATCAGGAACAGTTGCCATCTTAATAGGTGTGTGTACACTGTTGTATCCACTATATAAGGGTAATGTTTCATACATGTCCCTACTGTAGCCCATTTGTCCCACCATTTTGTTTGTCTCTGTCTACACATCTTGCACTGACAGGTTGTGAGGTGTACTGCAGGAATGTTACATACCCTTCAGATATGACACCATGGTGACCACTGTGATGCAGTGCAGTTAACACCAACAAAACTGAACATGTATATCAACCATTATGGGTAGGTGTGATAAATGTGTGCATGGCAAATATAATGGCCTTAACATGGCCAGTGTATTGGCAAACCTCAGCAAAACAATTCCATACACACTTTAGGCTGCTGTCCCAGTTGTATACCAGAGGGACCTAAATAGTTGTGGAGAGAGGTAATGTCAGTAGCCACTCATGTGGCATTAGTACAGGGTGGAAGCAGCATTTCAGCACATTAAAAGTACAACCCCCAATACTACAAAATATGCTGGCCATCACCATAGATGTGCACGTCTGTGCATTACTAAACACCAGCAAGACCTACTATCTCATCTGACATATGCATGCAGATACTGTACAGATAGAAATGGATAATATCCAACAGTGTTCTAATAATGTGCACTGGGGCTTTACCTGCACGCTCCTCATCCATTGTGTGGGTGCAACAAACCTCCAAAATGCTTTCTTCAGCTTCATGGGTTGTGCATTGGGCAGGTGCCCCAATGTTGGCGAGGAGCTTCTCAGTGGGTGTCAGTGGGGACTGGATGGCTGGGCCCCCACCTGTGGCTAGCCGGTTCCTCGCTACAGCAGAAGCCTTTTGACAGGCATGGTGGAAGAAGTCACTGGCCTGATGCCGCACCTGCTCATAAGTTCTGCTGTGCTGGCCAACATCATTTACCCTATGGACCAGATCATTCACAGGGAGGTCCTCTCCCACACATCTTGTGCTCTCTGGACAAATAATAGCCCATAATGTTCTATCACAAACTGGATAATTATGTCATTTTCACAAACAGAGAATTCAGGGAGGTGAGGTCTCTGCATGTTACCTGGAAGACATAAACAGGAAAAAATGTCACAGGACCTTATACAGTTGTCAAATTGCAAATCAACAGTGGATATTACTTGCAAATAATCCAGACTACACCATAATCCTTTACTCTATCATGGATATAGCAGCTTGCATTACACTTCTGGCCCTGAGCTATCTTATTCTCCCCAATGTTGGACACTTAATTGCATAATCCTCTATTCTCCATTCATTTTGGTGTAGAGGGATGACAGTGGCCATCTTCCATGTGGATGGTGTGTGGATGGTGGCAAGTCTATGTTTGACTGTAGTGTGTGATGGAGCTGTGAGCACATGCTTGAGTTCATGTAGGAGACATGCAGTGATGTTATTATGCCCAATGGAGACTTGCTGTTGTTGCCATCAGTAGGCGATATCTACATGCTCACCATTGATGAGGGGGGGAGTGTGGTTGATGTGCATATCCTCCTGTTCAACTGGGGTGGACAGGGTGGCAATATTCAAACCTAACCTGTCTGATGCAGGTTGCCTATATCCATGGCATCTGTGTATGAGGTGTGCTTTACCCCCAATACAGGGTGAATTGTGTTGTTGCCTCTGAGACTGACAACATATGTGGAGACACTGTTGCAACTGTCCTTGGTAGTGTGGATATGTCTGATTTGTAGTCATAGTCAACCTTACAAGAAGTCACCTGTGAACTTACATGCTTACTCAGATGAAGGTAGACTTGCTTCCAAGTTGTTGCTTGTACCTATGTGCCCCTGTACAGTCAATGTAGCAACCTATTATGTGGTTTATGTACTGCTGCTGTCCATCAAAGGAGATTACTCTACCTTGGTGGAGGCTGGTTTTACAGGTCAGGTACTGCTTAGTCCATATAACTACAGTGGATATAAAGTGTACACACCCCTGTTACAATGTCTGGTATTTGTGCAATTGAAACATGACACCACAATAACTCATTTCAAAACAATTCCCGCCTTTAATGTGACCTATAGCCTGTACAATTCAATTGAAAACATAACAATCTGGTCTGTGAAAACATATGGAAATAATTAGTACAATAAGCCAGTTGAATGAGTGTGCACACCCTTATACTGATATGTTGTGTAAGCACCTGTTGAGATGGTTACATCATTCATTCGTCTTGGTTTGGACTCTAACATCATGGCACATCTTCACATGGCAATAGTTGCTCACCTTCCTTGAAACAGCTTTGTTTGTTTTTCAATAGAATTATACAGATCATGGGTCACATTCAAGATGAGAAACATTTTGAAATGATTTTCTGTGGTTTCATTGTCATACAGCACACAAACTTGGCATTCCAACAGGGGTGTGTACACTTTTGATATCCACTATATATAGGTGTTGATATATTTGTTAAGGTAGGCATGGACACAGGGTCAGAACACAGCTAGATACTTTGATTACTATCTGATAATCATGCCTACTCTAGTACCCATATCAGTGTCAGGGCAATGCAACAACCAGTAGCTGTACACATTTATGTCTATTGTATGCATTGACACTGATATTACACACATGTGCAACATACACAACCTATTTACCTGACTGCTTGAAGCCCATGTTATTAGTTTTGTGTTTCCAGCTGAACATACACATATATGCATGTGCTCAGGGGAAACCTGGTGTACATTTCTGTTCTATGTTAGTATGGCACACTGTATTTACAGTCTTGCTGCTCAATCATACTTCTCAACCTGTTATAGCAGGACTTCTGGACAATGGCACACATAAATGGGTGACAAAAGGGACATCAATATTGATACTGTATTAATATAGCTGCACAATACATTGGTAAGTTGATTGCACAGTAGGCTTTGACATCACTGTGATAACCTGAAAGATGTCCAACAGTCATAAGTAGGCTATTATGCTACTTTATCATTGCTCACAGACTTGCCAATGGTTTGGCTGACATAACACAAGTATATGTGTATGTGACTATAGATATCAGTCACAAATGAGCTCATTGTCCAGCAGAACACTGTACAGTTGAATGTTATTAATTCAGTATATCACATGCAGTTCAACACATGTCTGCAACAGTACTTTACTATCCACATGCCCTATATAAGTCTCTTAAATTTACAAGACAAACATGTATCATACTCATATTCACAGATAACATATGGATATGGACAACATCCTATTAACTGGCCTAGCAGTGGCACATTCACAACTGTTTGACAGACACCCCACCCCAGTGATTGTCATATGTGAGCTGTCTTTTCCCAGGGTTAGTCAGACTCCTGAACTGTGATCCTACCTCGCAACCTCTTAGAGCATCACATCTGGACAAAGCCTGAAATGATGGAGGATAAACAGGGAACAGATTTTAAATATTCCTGCTACAAACTTAGGAAGTTTGTAGAATAATACATTTTGCATTACCGTGAATATCCTTAAGGATGTGAAGTCTTAAACACAAGTGTTTGTCATTACTTAATGACTTCAATCCTCAGCTATTTGTCAGAAAGGTGCAGATTTCAGGAGGAACAGACAAAAAACTATGATGGGAAAATCTGGACATTCTGTGAATATCTATACAGTTGAGAGGTATGGCTGTGATCTCTCCCACTGCAGAGAGGGCCAGATTCTATGGCCATAGCAGCTGTTCAGCAGGACATTAATACAGCAATTCTTGTTGGGACATATATTCTTTCAAAATCATATTTCCCATTATTACAGACCAAGTACTACATTTAATTACATGCTTACATGTTTCACATACATTTTTTTTTCTTTTCTTTTCTGTTTTACGGTTTTTGTTTTTATTTTTTTTTTCTCTCTCTCTCTCTCTCTCTGTGCACTACAGGGATAGAGCTGGTTTGAATAGGTGGCAGCATGTTTTTTGTAGGTGATGCTTATGACCAGATAGTGGCCTGTATACCAATTGCTAATTGCATGCAGAGCAGCTGTGTAGTTCTTCCAATAGCCAATGTCATGGCAATACACTCCTATAATTGACTTCTTCATGTGGGCGTTGTCCCTTTACCTTGCCTGTAAGGAAAACATCCTTGAGGTGTGTGGGCAGTAGTGTTACAGACAGCAGGTGGGAATACCTCTTACAACAAGACTTATGAACACAGGCCAACTAAATGTTTTTATAAGGTTCCAGACTTATGGATAGAATGTGAGTATTGGTTTTATATGCTTTGAATACTGCTAGTTTTACAGGGTTTGTGTGTACATGCTAGTTCTGCATGGATTTCAGTCTTACAAAGTTATGTGTCTGCATAGCTCTCAATTGTAGGGCTATCCACATAATGGCCAGAGGTTTGCCTGTTATGTTTGGTGTGTACCCTAGACAGATGTTGTCCTTGGCAAATCAGTGGCATACTCTGGTGATTCCTATCAGTAAATGGCAGCATCAGTTTGTGTTTCTGACTTCATATTCTTCAGAAAGGACATGTTGCAACCAATCCTGTAACACCAGCAACTTTCTCAGTGTATAAGAGCAATATTTCAAATATGACCCTATGTTTGTGCCTCTGTCCTCCACTTATATGCCAGGCTTTGTCCAGACGTCATGCAGTAAGAGGTTGATAGGTATGGTCTATCATTATTTAGTACTGTCATTCCTGCTATCATCCCAGTCATATTGTGGAATCCCACACATGTTGTGGGGTAGGGGCCATAAATATGAGGGCAAAGGCTGGACAACATGTGTAACCCTGTACATTCAAGAGGTCGGTGTATAGAGAACGCTCTTAGATACCCTTGTAAAACATTTTTATGTGGGGAGGAATGTTAAATGTTTTTAAATTAAGCTGTTAGAACATGTGAGAGATATTACTAATAAGAATCAGAAAAGGTCTATAGTTGTATATTTTGATACATGTCACCATGGGGACAATAGTGGGTTACAGGATACAGTTTTGTAAACAGTCTGTTTGTCAGTTTGATAGAACAGTTAGAAATGAACCAGTGTTATGTAAAGGATCAATTTACATTTTAACATATGATACATCTTCCCCTAGGGGGTTAAATGAGGAGTGTAATTGGAAGCCATTGAATTAAATATGTAATTAAGTGTTAAATGATTCTTGTATTCAAGACAAGTATGTTTTGTAGTGTTGTACTACTTGAAGGCTTTGTCCAAGACATCAGAGTATAATAATTTGTGTGGATTACTGGCTGGTTGATTTTCTGTGTGCTCTCTTCAGTCATTTCAATTATTTTGCTGAGAGATTGGTGTATGTCTGGCCGTTGTGTATGGCCTATCACGATTTTGCAGCAGCATATTGTGTGCTTATTATTTGGACTGTGTATGGGTGGGGGCAGCAGATGAATGTCCCATACCACACCAGAATTCCATCTATACTGTGACCTGGCACAGGATATGTAGGGGTATTGTGTGACTCTCATGGAGGATATATCTGTCCACACAGCCATTGTACTGTGGTATTTGTTAGGCTTACCGGTATTTAGCTGTGAGTGTGTTGTTTATATATATATTTAATATATTTAATATCTCTCTCTCTCTCTCTCTCTATATATATATATATATATATATATGCATATATGTGAGTGTGTATGTATATATATATATATATATATATATGTGTGTGTGTGTGTGTGTGTGTGTGTGTGTGTGTGGGTCTAGGACTATTCACTGAAAGAACATTTCACTGAAACACATTTGACTGTACACAATTCACTGAAAGCTCAATTCACTGAAAACACAATTCACTGAAACACATTTCACTGAAAGTTATATATGGCCTTTTTCCCACTGTTGTGTGACCCTGGTGTTAGTATACATAGTAAGGGCATAGCCCCCCACCTATTTTAAATACTTTGAACTATATACATGGATACTTGCAATTCCAATAAATTACTCTTTTCTGAACTTAATATATATCCAAAATATGTGGGGGGCGGTGCACCCCCACACCCAACCTTACTATATATAAAAACTCCAGGGTCGCACAACAGTGGGGAAATGGGCATATATAACTTTCAGTGAAATGTGTTTCAGTGAATTGAGTTTTCAGTGAATAGTCCTAGACCCATATGTATATATGTGTGTGTATATATATATATATATATATATATATATATATATATATATATATTTATATATATATATATATATATATATATATAATTTGAATCTTTAGTGATTCCACAGTGTTCATTCCCTATGGTAAACTGACTGTACTGCATATGTTAGAAAAATCATCCTAAAATTTTAGAGCTCAGATGGCTTAGTGGTTAAGTGCTGTAACTATGGTGTACAGGGTCCTGGGTTCAAAGTCTGTTTATTTTGTTGCTGGGCAGAAGTACACAGAGTGATTAAGGCACTTTAAAGTGGCTTTAAGCAGGTTTGCACAATTCTAAGTGGAGTTAATAGATGGTTAAACGAATAGGCGCTTAAACTGTGTACTCTTCTCTTAGCGACACTTACCAATGCGCAAACACGCTTAGCATCTACATTTAAGCAAGAAATACAGCAGCTAACCATAGCTGAGCATTGCTAGCCATTGCTCACTTTTCCTTTTTTAGAAAATATCAGACTAATGACTTCCTTTAGTAAATGTATACAATTTCCTGTACATAACATGTCTTTATGTGCTGTCAATAAAGTACCAAGGGGTGTGATAACACTGTATGGGACACATGTGTATACATGGGTGATGTCACATGTTATATGCACTCACACTTCCATTGTAGACCAGCTACACTACCATGGTGACAAAGATTAATTTCCACTCATTTCACTATTAAAATGGTACATTTAACACTACTTGTCTATGTAAAATGTGATTTGCCTGTTGTAGTACTTGAGCCTTGGTGAATATCTCTAGTTTGCACTCAAAGATCGCTGTAGGGTACCCTATCTGTGTTCTTATTTTCTTGTGTCTGTGTATCTGTGGCCATTGTTAACACAGTATCAGGATTGTGTACAACTATAGCGTGTACATGTTATTTGTGCTGTGTATGGAGGAAGGCCTTAGGTTTATAAGGGTGAACTAGCCTATTGGCCTTGGGGCCTTTACAAGCCTAGCCTATAAGATTACCCTGACATCGTGCCACCCAATCTTAGTTCACAGTGCTTCTGTGGACAAGAATCACTGGAATGATTCCCAGGGTGCATTTTCTATTTCCCATTCACTCATCAGGATGTCCTTTGAAGACGGCCAGTGAGGTTAATGAGGTTGAGGTCTCTGTAGTGTGCAGTGCAGAGGGATTTGGATTTCTTTAGATGTAACATTGCTAACAGAGCTTGGTCAGACCTGGCCTTTTTGAAGAATGTCTACACTAGTTGGAGAGTGAATAACGGCACCCAGTTTGCAATCATCTGCAAGCTTGGTCAGCCAAGGTCTCTTTATAATGGAGTAAACTGCAGAGAAGTAGATGCTAAACAGAAGAGGACCCAGGACTGATCCTTGTGGGATTTCACTTGTAACTGGTCTGTAGTCCAAATTGGAATTCACTACTTTTACAGTGTGGGTTCTATCAGTGAGCCAGGTTGCAACCCACCTTGTGACATAGGTGTTTATGGCTACTTTAGTGAGTCTAATTATGATTGGTGAGTGAGGGATGGTGCCAAAGTGTTTGGAATGATTGAGGTAGGTTGTGTAAACTACTTTGCCTTCAACCACAGCTCTGGTGACAGACTCGAAGAAGTCTGTCAGGTTGAACAGGTATGATCTATCTTTCCAAATCCAAACTGAGTGTGGTCCAGATTTTGGAGATTCCCTATGTCCCTGTTTATAAAGTCCATGATTATGTGCTCTATAGCCTTACATATCAGAATAGTCAGGCTAATGGGAAGATAGTTTCCAGTGTCTGTAGTCGCTCCCCCTTTCATGGATTGGGATGACCATAGTGGTGCACCATTCGGTATGAACAAAGCCTGAAGTGAGGTTGTGGTTGAACAGGGCACTCAGGCGTGGTGCAAATTCACTTTGTAATTCATCTAGAATACAGCCAGGGATATTGTCAGGTCCCATGGAAGCTGTATTCTTGACTTTGGACAGTGCAGTTTTACCTGTGCAGCACTGATATTAGTAACTTGGCATTCTACTGGTATTGTGATAGACCCTTTACATGGTGACAGGGGGGTAATGTTCACACTGAACCTATCAGCCAGTATATTTGCAATATCAGTTGGCTCGATATATGTGTTGCCATTGTGTTGTAGCTCAGAGCAGATCTGAGCATTGCCATGTAGGTTATTGACATAATTATAGAATGCCTTGTGGTTATCTTTAGTATCAGCTACAATGCTGTTTTTGTAGCTAGCTTTAGAGGTTTTGATGAGGGATATCATTTTTGTACTGAGGCTAACAAGGGAGTGTTCCCAGTCTTGGGACTTCACCTTTCTCTGCAACAGTTTCTTCCTTCTACTGTAGAGTTTGTGTATGTTAGGGTTCCACCAGATTGGATTTCTTTTTTTGGAGGAGAGCATCTTGTTTCTGTTTGGTATGACTCATTCTATACACTTATGTGTGTGTTCGTACAGTGCACTGGTGTATGATTCAGCAGGCATGCACCTATTTTCCATTTGCATGGACATCGTGAAGTTAGCCACCTCTGTTTTTAGCAGGCCAAAGTTAGCTTTGGAGATGTTTTTCACAGTGTTTTCCTTTACAGGGGGTGAGGGTGGGATGTAGATATCCATGGTGATTAGCTTGTGGTCAGATCTGTCCAGTGAGGAGTTGAGTACTGGTGTAGGGCAATGGTTGCCCATATTAATAATGACCAGGTCGTCGATGTTGTTGTCCATGTTGGGGGTAAGAATGAGTTGGTCCAAGGCATTGGAATTTATGAATTCCAGAAAACGTTGAGCTAGTGTGTTGGTACATGAGTAATTTTCCAATTTAATGGAGGGGTAGTTAAAGTCTCCCAGTATAAGGGTATTGGGTTATACCTTAATATTTTCCAGGGTGTTTAGGAATGTGGAGTTGTAGTCTTGGGACATGGTGGGAGATGTATAGCAGGCTACAACCTGGATTGCAGTCTTACCCAGTGTTAGTTGTACCGATGTATCTCTGATGCATTATTTTGGGCTACTAGTCTGGAGTTGTGCATATCCTTTATGAATATCAGGATACCACCACCTTTAGGACTTCAGTCCATGTTTTGGGACCAAAAAGCGTGGTATGAGGTATAGCCTGGTAGCAGAGGGGTGCTCTCTGGAGCCTTGAACCAGGTCTCTGTTACTGCACAGATGTCAATGTTCTCCATTTTAAGGAGTGGTTCCAGCAAGTGCATTTTGAAATTTAGACCTGTAGCATTGAGTAGCATAGCCTTCAGATTACATTTGCTTGTATCTGTTATGGTGGTAATTTTGTCTTCAGGACATTGCCTAAAAATGCACTAAGATGATATTTCTGTCAATATATGTTAGTAGTAATACTGTTAGTACAACAACCTTCTCAGATTATTTACTCATGTAATTTGGATATGTCTCTATTGTTATGCCTTTGTCCCCCCCTTTGTCTGGTTTGTTCCAGAGTCATTGCACTAAAGAGTTGTGAACATACCTCTCCACTGCCAGGCTGTTTGCAGACTGTCCAGGTGTTTGGCTCATACTTTGTTTCCGTTCCACAATTTATTTGTATTTTTGTGGGAAATACTGTTATGATCCAAGGATTTATGTCAGTGAATAATGACATACATGTCAGTTCGCATCTTCATATTATTTGAGATGGTCCTGCTGATACACACCCTGTTGCTGTACAACTGTTCAGTTATGACAGCAATATTCTGATTATTTCCCTATATGTGGCCCATTTCCCACCCTTTGTACAGAATTTGTTCATTAGTGTTGCACTAAGAGGTTGATAGGTATGGTTCTGAGGTATGGCTGCCCTGCATGTTATATAACTACATATATATCTATATATCTATATATACATATACACACACACACACACACACACACACACACACACAGCCACACACACACACACACACACACACACACACACACACACACACACACACACACACACACACATATATATATATATATATATAAAATGTATATCTCCCTTTGTTCATATATATGTACATATATATATATATATATATATATATGTATATATATATATGTATATATATATATATATATATATATATATATATATATACACAAATAAATATATATAATATATATGTGTGTGTGTGTGTGTGTATGTATATATATATATATATATATATATATATATATATATATATATATATATATATGTCTATATACAACACGTGAATGTTTCCACAGAGCTTTCCCACTATTGTTTTATGCCTCTATTGCATGTTAAGTTTGAAAAAAAGAAGAGCTTGTCATGCAGTTCAGATGGTGTAGTGATATATTCTCTGACTCTAATGTACAGGGTCCTGGGTTCAAGATTTGGCAGGGTTGATTGCTTTGTTGCTGGGCAGAACAAGGGCTGTTAGATACAGAGTGATTAAGACACTTTTAAGAAGTTATAAGTGGGTTTGCACAATGATAAGTGATGCCAACACACAGTTAAACATACAGATGCTTAATCTGTGTTGGCTTCGCTTAGAAACATGCTTACTCCCACTTACCCCCATGCTAATTTCTTTGAAAGAAAAGAAAAAAGGGGTGATAGGAAAGTGGTAAAAAAGGGGCAATCAAAGGGAACTAAAGTATGACAGATAGCCAGGGATGTGCAGGACGGGTGTAGGAAAGGTCCATAGCTGTCCATTTCTCCTACAGCAACGGCTGTGCATATATATTGAATTTGGAGGTAAATTTGGAAACTCATACCCCTGAGAGAGGGGTGAAAACAACAGTAATGTGTTGTGAAGCCAATTAGACCAGATTACATGTGCCCAGTGGACACGTGAAATAGACAGCTATGTATGGGGCAACATTTTTTTTTTGGGAGCAGATTGCCCTTTTTTTTTAAGGTGAGAGTGGGATGTTGGGAAAGGATTGTAGGTATATTTGGGGAGGTAGGTTGGGTAGGAAGACAGACAAGACAGACAAGACAGCATACAGGAGCGGTATATGATGCATGTGGGGGTAAACACCTTGGATGGGGAGGGGTGTTTGGTAATTGGAAGCCCACAAGCCCCCAAATGGATATGGTGGGACTGAGTCCCCACCTATGGGAAGTCACCACTGCACCTTCATGGGCCCGAAGGTGGCTGTGCTGGGGGCTGAGCAGGAGGGGCAGGCTGATCCTCTAAATGCACCATGTGACCCTCAAGCTGGCATAGCAGATCTCCCAATTCTTTGTGGAGCTCGCTACACACCAGACTGTGGATCTGGCTTTGGGTGACAGGATCCTGTCCACACCCGGGGTGGACGAGCCCCATCCCCTGTGGCAGTTCCACCTGAAGGTGGTATGGTACCAGCAGATGAGGTGGGTCTCAGATGTGCTGGGGCCTGGTGCCATGGACAGATGAGGTGGGAGAGGTGGATCTGCTGGGATCGGCCTTCACAGATGTTCTATGGTGTTGCAGTTTTAGAACATATGTTGGTTAGTCATGAAAAACACATCCTTAGATTAGTTATAACAGCATGCATGAGTATTCCCATTAACCCAAAACAACAGATTTGGAACATTTGCATAGCAAACAGAATACATGTATATATGGGACCACAGTGGGCATTACACCACCATGCAGGTTACATTGATAGCAACAGGTCACCAATGATAGTAACTGAGCAGGGAACATTAATTGGAAAACATTTCAATATATGTAGAACAATAGGACACATGTCCCAGTGGTAGATTTGGTGAAAAACATACCCATTCATTTATGTGTTTAGATTATTGGTCAAGATAAGGTGGGGGAGAGAGAGATGTCAATTAACAGATGAAGATTCTTGCAGTGATCACAGCTTTAATGATCATTGCTCTAATCATTACTCTACAGGTATTATTACAACAACCTATAGCCTTGGGTTGGGCGGTGCTATGTTTGTACACAGTGTATAATTACAGCCTTTTTATAGCTACTTTATACCTTTTCTTACCTGGCAGACCTGTGGAGGAGATTTCTGTTAACACTACCTGACTGTTTCTACACATATAGACATAGTCTGGGTTACATATTTGCACTCATACAGTGTGTGTGTGTGTGTGTGTGTGTGTGTGTGTGTGTGTGTGTGTGTGTGCGTGTGTGTGTGTGTGTGTGTGTGTGTGTGTGTGTGTGTGTGTGTGTGTGTGTGTGTGTGGATGTGCGTGGGTGTGCGTGAGTGTGTGTGTGTGTGTGTGTGTGTGTGTGTGTGTGTGTGTGTGTGTGTGTGTGTGTGCACTACTGCCATATTCTGCCTTGATTTCTATCGGTCACCCTGGTTGTTGGCTGCAGGGATCAGTAGCTATGACAGCATAATACTTGAATAATTCTTGGGGCAGACTATTTGGTGTATGTACTTATCTTGCTGTCATTTGCAGCAGTGGGGTTGGACTGTGGGTGTTGGACACAGTTTATCTACAGCCTTCTTTATACCTTTTTTTACCTGGCAGACATGTGGAGGAAATTTCTGTTAACCCTACCTGACTGTTTCTACACATATTCACAAAATCCTAGGTGAAATTATGCATGCAGCGTACTACTAGTCTTGGGATTCAAACCGTGCCTGTTTGTGCAGAAAATACAACAAAAGTTTTTGTGTTTCATCAGAGCAAGCTATTGAGAAAATGCTGTCTCTTCCTTGAATGTTTTCTATCTAATGTTCTCTTGGTTGTACAATCTGACCTTCTAATTATGACATTCTTATACATCTATTCCTATACATACCTTTTCACATAGCACAGTGTGGAAAACAGTGGTTAACACAACATTACTATTAAGCTATCAGATATTGGTGCATGAAACATTTCATATCAGTTAATCTCATGTCTTACAAAGGCACTAACTTTGTCAGATGAGACTTGATTGTTTAATGCTTTCACAGTTTTAGTTGCTGTGCATAACCTGTACACATTTCAATAATACAATACCAAAGTAAAAACAACCAGTCCAGGGTTTTGAATTTTATTGACAGGCGGTTACAGTTTTATTTATATATAACCTATATGAGACTATTAGTGTAATATTGTCTGGTTTATTCAGTACAAATCATACCCATTTTTAATACTGCAAGGTGACATTCTACTCCCTTATATTTATTTGGTATGAATACTACAAGCTAAATTGTTAATCACCAGCCTCGTGACGCAGCCTTAGCAGCCTGCTTGCATGGGTTTCCTGGTTCACAGCCTGCTCAGCTGGAGCTGTACAGAAGATATAGAAACATTTATGCATACCTATCCGTCACATACACAGGCTTGTCTTTGGTAAAGTTATTGATATTAATACTTACACACTCCTGGGACATCTCCCTATGTGCTTTTATTACAATACATTCTTTTGTGGCTATGCTGTATGGTACATTTGTGTTTATATGGGGGTTTCACATCTGTACTACACTGGCACCTCACATTTGGACCTGCTACACTACTCTGGTTAACAAATATATATATTATTCACTACCTACTGATAAGAAAGTATATTTTCTTGCTTTTTTAACATATAAAAATGAATGGGAATTTGAGGCTGGAATACCTGATTGCTAAGCAAAAGTTGTAACGACTAGGCTATTTCACTTTACACTGGTTTAACTGTATATATGTATTTGGCTCATTGGGATGTGTAAGCTAGGCTGAGCATAGCTGCGCGATGCGCACTCATGCTCAGCTACTCTTAAACGTTACTGCGGACAGAAAAAAAAATACATACGTGTTTTATTTTTATTTACTGTAGGGGTTTACACATTGTTTTCTGCACCATTATCTGTGTATTGCTCTTACAAACTTAGAAAGTTGATAGAATAAATAGGTTTTGCATTAGCTTAATGTTTTGGTCTTGTGGAGTCAGGGAGGTACACATTTTAGGAAGAACACACCAAAATATATGAGTCAACTATCTGTACACATTTCAAAAATAGTTGAGAGGTAAGCTCCATGAACACTAACAAGTGTCTGCGGACACTTTCACTGCTTTTGTATTGCCGTATGGCAACTCCGAAGTGCAGGGGGGGTGTGTATATTGTAAGACCACTGCTCTCGGACATTCCCCCTGCACTCGTACACAGACCCGTGTCCATGTAGGAATACAGCAACGTGCCTTCATGCATATGCAAGGTGCACTACATGGAATATTGCTGAATCCTGGGGCATGTCTTATCTCTTTGCTTCAATAGTTGTTAGGTTGAAGGAGTTAGCCAGAGGCTTTTGCTTGATTTGCCTTTTTTTAATCTAACTGGGGCTTGTTTGGTTTAGTATGTCAGGAAAGTATAAAGTATATGACAGCTTCATCTAAATAAGGGTTTAGGAGTGGAGAATAATTATATGTTTTTATGGTCTCAATAACTATGTATTTTTCTGAAGTTATTGATGTTCCTTTTACTATTCACATGCGTTTGTAGTTATTTTATGGAAATTACTAATTTATTTATTTATTCATTTATTTACATTTGTTTACCGGGAAAGTTCGACTGGGCCAGAAGCCTATTTTCAGTGTAGGCCCGGGGCGAAAAACTCCACAGACGTATAAACAATATACAATGATGAAAACTGGGTGGTGATCACTTAGGGAGTCCAGAATAATGTCAATGTTTGTGATTCTTTAAGGTGGAAGCGTACTATACAGTCCAGCAGGGTTTCCTTTCTGGTATGTTTGCCATTTCTGTTAGGGGTCTTGACATGAGTTAGGCCTTGGGGGCTGACAAGTGGTATATGAGAGTTGGGATCTTGGGAATACTAATCAACATTGAGGTTAACTAGTAAAATGAGTTCATGTTTATTAGTGATAGTTGTCTTTGACTGCCTATTTTCTATGACTGTGGTATTGTCCTTACTGGGGGAAGGTGGGCTGCTATGAGACATATTGTTTTGAATAAGTTAATTTTGAGGGTGCAGATAATGAGCTCTGCTGGATCAAATTTCAATGTTATTGGGGAAGTTATGAAGATACTTAGATTATTTTGGTAAAGTATTGCAGCTCCCTCTGCTCTTTTGTTTTCACAGTCCCCTCTAAGTAAGTTGCAATCTGGATGAACTACCTCTTCATCTTTTATGTGGGGTTTTAGCCAGATCTCTATAACTATTAATACATTTAGCTTGTATACTTGTATCCACACATGGAGTTTAGTTATTTTAATACAGAGATGTCTGGCATTCCAGGTGCAAACAATTAGGTTTTTGGAATTTTTTTTTAATTGATTTGATTGGGTAGAGAAATGCTATATGTGTTTTCTGGCTTGTTGCCATGTAATGTTTGTCCCAGTTGACTAGAATTTAGATTAATGTCTTCACAAGTTAGGAGGTATAATCTTTGTTGACTACTGGGTGGGTTCCTGTTTAGTTTGCATTTGTATTTTTGCTTTTCTTTGATTTCTGTAAGGACATGGATCTTATTCAAGAATGAGTGGTATAGGAATATATGGATGGGCTAATAGAGTGGCTATAGTACTGACTGAGATTTGCTGGGCTACTTTGTGTGGAATTGGAGAATACAGTAAGTGTTTTAGGAATTGTTCAGTTGGTTGTCATGCAGGGGACTATTAGCAGTGGACATATGTGTATTGAGTAGTGCATGATTGCGTTTATAGTGTTCAGAAACGTGATGGTGGAGTTTAGTATGAGTCTTAGTTTTAATTATTAGATACTTTACCACGTATATTTGATTTATGTAGAGTGGGTGATAATTTAGCCTTTTGGAATGAAGGGTTTGGAAACTGAGTGGGAATTTTTCAGGTTGTATAGTTGTTTTGGGGATTTATTAGGGAGGTTGTTGGTGTGAGTGTGTTTTTTAACACCTTTATTGAATTATCACTTAAGACATAGACAAACCCATATAAAAAAAAACATATCACATATATTACTTTGTATAACTAATATCAATTCAACATTACATAAATTGCTCAATCCCTGTGATCCCTTAAACCTTACTCCTCCTCCAAAACATTATTCTGCATGTATTCTTCCCACAATTTAAATGTTTATGTCATTTGCTTCTACCCTTTTCTAAAGAGCCCACATCCAGTTATTTTACCTCTATTACAATATTCAGTACTTCAAGTACAGTTTCTTTAGACTTTGATTTCTATTTTCTAGTAACTGCTTTTTTGTCAGCTACCCAAATTAAACTTAACAAGGCCTTACTATGTCTAGGCTATTCAGATTATGTACCCAGTATTAAAAAAAAACAATAATTTTCTTAACTGCACCCATTTTCTCATTCAATATTTCTGACAGAGTATTCTGCAGGGATTTTTTAAAGTCTGCCAACTCATTACACTCCCAAAATATATGCTCCCAGTTTCCTCTTTCTTTCCTGTCACATCGCCGACATTTGCTATCTACCCGAGGAAAAATTATTTGTAGTCTGCTTGAGATATAAAAAATACCTGTGCAAGCACTTCCAAGCAAAAATCCTAAATCTTCTAGTCTTTATTGCATATTTTTATTTTTATTTATTTTTATTTATCATTTGTTGACCGGGAAAGTCAGACTAGGTTCCACAGAGCCTGTTTTCAGTGGAGGCCTGGGGAGAAATGTTCCAGATGCATGTCTTTGGAATGTGGGAGGAAACTGGAGTACCCAGAGGAAACCCATGTGAACACAGGGAGAACATGCAAACTCCACACAGAAGGCACCCCAGCCAAGAATTGAACCAGAGAACCTCTTGCTGTGAGGCAACAATGTTAACCGCTGCATATATCCTCCCATTGTTTCCTTGTGAATTGCTTATCAAATCTCTCTTCCCAATCCTTTCCAACCTCCTCTGATTGATTCCTATAGTTATCATGCAGTATTTTATATGCCCTACTAATTACCCTTCTTTTAACAGCAGCTTCTCTTCTAGATTCTACTAAAAAACTTCACCAGTGCTGGCCTTTCACTTAGGTTACCCCTATTTTTTTCTCTTTGCCTATAGTCTGATAACAATCCTTGATAGGGAAGGCAGTCTATAGCCTGCAGTCCAAATGCATTCTTGGTCTCTTACTATTCTATTACCTTTCCCTCTCTAATTATTTGCTCACAATACCTTAGTTCCTTTGCCAGTTTTACCCTTTAAATTCCAAAACACTTACTGCCTATTCTCTGTAGCCCAACTTGCAGACATCCCTATCGGCAGCATCTCATTTCTCTATTCCCATGTTTGCAAAGTTCTGAGAATGTTTTCTGCTATTTTATGATTATAATACTCTGTATGGTTATGGTCATTGTTATTCTCCTTAAGGACCTGGATCCAAAATCCCAGTCTTTCATTATTTCTTGAGCTTCCCCCTGTTTTATCATTATCCCGTCCCACTTTGAATTATGGCTTTCTGCTTGTGCTATGTATTGGAGCCTTAACTGTGTAGCTCTGAAATACCTCTTCAAATCAGATAATAAACCACCTTGTTCTATTGGAAGGATCAACTTATACCACTTGACTCTTGCCCGCGTTGCCTCCCAGATAAAATCCTTCAAGTCTTTATTAACTGCTATCTACACAACTTCTCCTCTGGTTGATAAAATAATATGCCTGACCTGTGTATAAAACTAAATGGACTAAAAGCATTTGCACTGTTTGTATCTTGCTATCTATAGCCATGAAACAGAGCTTCACGTTTCACAGTTTTTGTACTGTCTTTTGTTTAGTTTCTCCTCACATATCCTTAGTTGCCATAATAGATATTCTAGCAGCTTTCTAAGTTTCTAAGAGCAGTATTTAAAATCTGCCCATGATTTTGTGTATTTGACCCTCCCATCATTTTTGACTTTGAACAGACTTCTTGCTTTTAGAGATTTAGAAGCATGTACCTTTCCCTCCAACATGTTCTATTTATGTTGCAAACAAGATTGAGATCCCTAGATCAGATATTCATGCTACCATTGGACTTGCACATGTGTAATAGGTGTGACGGCATAGTGTCTGTTGAGGCTCTATATGCAAGGCAGAGGTTGCTCCTTAATAGCCTCTATGATATTGAGAAGAAAAACATGGCTTTGAGGGGGTCTGCATAGTTTTTGTGATTTAGACCCTTGCTTTTTTTAATGAGAAAGCATTGAGTTCACTCCAATTGTGACTATAGTTTGGACAAGTGCATTGAGAATGGGTAATTATATTCAATGAAATGCCTGATGAAAGGTGTGTATAGGGGGATGATGCACTCCTGGACCTGGATGATATAATGTTATATATATACGATGTGCAATGGAAAATAACTTTCTTACAATAGTGGATATGTGGTGGTCAAAGGACTGTTCATTGTCAACATAGGTTCATGAATCCCTGACTATGGGGGGGTCTATATTAGATCAGCGAACGCTTAAAAAAGCAAACGCTGATTGATCGAACTTATCTAAGTGAAAGCTTACAATCTCGAACTGTCAGAACAGCGACAAGCACACCAAACAAACAGCAATCCACACACATACACCTAAAATCTGACACCTAATCCTACACTAAACTATACACACACCCCTAACTATCCACTTACCTTAACCTAAACCCTAACCCTAAGGTCCATCACTATCACACACTCACCTCACCCGCTCCCTAACCCTAACTCACCTAACCCGCCCTAACTCTCACGTCCACAAAATCACACACATACCTAACCCACGCCCTAACCCTAACTCACCTAACCTGCCCTAACCCTCACATCCTCACAATTGTACACTTACCTGAATCTGACCCGTAACTTTCCACCACAGCACTGAAAATACCAAAACAACAGAAACGGACAACCAAATTCTTTCCCTAGGAAAAAATTTGGGTTTCTGTTGCTTCGATATTTTAAACATTCACTTACATAAGTTTGATCAATCAGTGTTCACTTTTTTAAGCATTCGCTAATCTAATATAGACCCGACTATGGGATCAACTTTCAGGAATGTGATGTCAATGTGATAGCTACAAGGGAAGCCGTGCTTGATAAAAGATACAGTTATACATTTGTTGGCATTTAGTTTTAATCCATGGTTTTGACACCAGCTATTTGTAAGGGAAAGATAGTCTTTGATTTTGGTGTCCTCTGAGGAGTTTATGATGGACAAAGTTTACAGTCATTTGCAAACTTGGTCAGCCATAATCTTTTAACATTTGCTTTAACCTCCAAGAAGTAAATACCAAAGAGAAGTGTCCCAAGGACTGAACATGGGATACTTCACTACTGACTGGTCTTTTGGAGGAGGTAGAGCCACCCACCATAATTTCTTGGGCTCTGTTTGTGAGCCAATTTGCTATCCAATGAGTTAGACAGGAATTTACATTTAGCTGGGAAAGTTAATCTATGATACATGAGTGTGGGATATTGTTAACTGCTTTTGTGAGAACCAGATATGTGGTGTGTACTGATTTGCTCTCATCTGTTGCTTCAAAAACTTTCTCAAAAAAATCAACAAGGTTAAGTAGATAGGCTCTGCCTTTCGCAAATGTGAACTGGTTTAGACTGAGAGTTTGGAAGTTACCTATGTTCTTCTTTACTGATTTCATAATACTTCTTTCTATAATGTTACAAATATGGCTGGTCAGGCTTATGGGTCTATAACTCTCCAGGTCCATTGATACCCCGACTTTTTTCAAGGGAATGACTGTTGTATCCTTCATTCATCTGTCATGAAGCCTGTTTATAGGCTGATGCTGAGTAACCTCTGTAGAGTTGTCTGGCAAGTCATGTTTCAAGTTAACTAGTAGGCAGTCTGGTATATTATCCCATTCCATAGAGGTAGTATTCTTAGCATGGGATAGCACCTTTGGGAGGTGGTCTTTGGAAATTTGAAGGGGGTATAAATGCCGGTATGTGATTTGGGAATATAGGAAGGAAGATTACAATGTAAACAATATTGACAATTGAAAGAAATCTGAATGACTAGATCATTTCTGGCCAGTTTTCAGCCACCCAGCCTTGCCACAGTGGAATGGTTTAACTGCAAAATGCTATTATTATCACTACTTGTGGATTTACTAGACTTCAAGTTAATGTTCGCTTTACTAAGGATAGGACCATATATACCCCCCCCCATCTATTTACTCCATTACTTACCTTGTCTATAAGATTACCTGGGTATTTTTTCTCTATAAGCATTTCTTTTAATTTAACATACTAATCTCTATAATGTTTATCTTCCTAGGTCATTCTGGATATTCTTATAAAGTGACCCTTTAAGATGCTTCTTTTTTTTGTTTCTTGGGATGTGCACTGGTAAAATACAAGTAAGAATTTGAAAAACTGTCTTTCCTATAAACTGTAGATTTAAACTGCTCTATAGCTTCAATCTTGTGAATAGTAACATCCAGGTAGTTGACTAAATTATACTTTAAAAATCCTGTGGTTGTACTAATATATTGTAAAGATTCTCTCAATTTATCTTGTATGTCATTCCAAAAAATGTAGATATCATCACGGTATTGCTTGTACATATTCACAACAGTTTGCATACACAGAGTTAAAAATAAACTTCTTTTCCCATACACGTACCACAATGTTTGCGTAGATAGGAGCAAAACATGCCCCCATTGCTTTCCCACTTATTTGTTTAAAAATTCCCCTTCAAAATGGATGAAATTATTAAGCAGCACTACTTCCATCAATTCAAGTAACACTCTCAAGTCTCTGAAATTAAAAGTGCCTTTTCTACCAAGACTTTCTCAAACTATTCTAGACCTATCCCATGTGGTATGACAGAAAATAAATCTACAATATTTATTGTAACAAATAGCATGTCTTTGTTATATAAATTACTGTCACTCCTTTTTATGAAATGCCAAGAGTCCTTTAATATTATTTCTTGTTCTATCCAAACTTTAAATCTATGAATTTAGCAGCAGGATATGTTTTAGATCCATTAACAGCAACAATTGGCTTTAACAGTGGAACTATTATTTTTTATGCACCATGGGAATTCCAAATATGGATCAATCCTTAAATAATTATAAGTGTCCAATTCTATCAGGCCTTCTGTTAATAAATCTTTCAAAATAATATCTATCATTGAATTGGCACTATTCATTTCATTTTTAGGCACTCTGGTGTATTTGATTTCATCAATAAGTACATCCATCATTTTGCTTTTGTATATTATATTATCCATTAATACCATCCCTCCCTCTTTATCTAGCCTCATTACCCTTATATTTTTATTTTTACATAATTCTTTCAATAATAATCTCTCATCCAGTGGGGAGGTTTGGATTTACTTTGATGTTTTGTAGTGATTACCTTAACTCTCTTTCCACCACCATTTCAAAGTTTTTTAGTTGAGGGTACAGTCGGGGGTTAAATGTACTTTTCCTCTTTAAATACTTAATGTCTTTCTTCTCTTCAACCTCATTTGATTATAATAACTCCATATTCTTTTTTCTTACAAACAACTTAAGGTCAATCAATATTTTACTGATATCACTTCTTTTATTAGAGGCAAACTTAAATCCTTTTATAAAAAGTCTAAAGTAAGTACTGTACACTTCTATATTACTATAATTAAAATATTAAAACTTTTATATGAAAATATACATTTTTTTGTATTATTTGATCTTCCTCAATATTCAAAGTTGCCCTCAATTTTTGTGTTGTTCCCCTATCTTTATTAACATCTTCTGTCTGGTTTCCATTTGCTCCCTTCCCCTGTTGGGATTGTAGTAAGTCACTGGTCTGTTTTTTATTCTTTCTGACCTTTTAGGGGTGGAAATTCTAAAGGGTCATTTAAATCAAATTATCTCCATTTTTTCCTCTACCATAATTCTTGTATCCATCATAATGTCTTCTACCTGATATATGATATTCTCCTCTACAGTATTTTTCTTCTCGATCATATCTATTCTTATGTACATTAGCCATGTCATGTGAGTGTTTTTGGGTATAATAATAGTTACCTTTATTTTGTCTAGGTCTTGGGTATCTTCTCCTTTCTTTATATTCTATTCTGTCTCTTTCCAACTTTATACTTTTTCTCTTACTAGAAAGGTATATTTCTCATCTATTTTCTTTTTAATATTCAAATATTTACTTTTTTTTCTTTCTTTGGCAGTTGATACTGGAGGCAAATAAACCCGGACTAAATAAAAATATATTCCTGGGTCCTATTTTAAAATTGAGGGTGGCTAGGCTATAAATAAGATTTTCTACAGTGTTAATAGTTTTAGATTTTAATTAAAATGCATTTATAAAAATACAGGTTTTATTTAGTATTTTTAAACTGAGTTCCCTATATATTTTTCTACATATTTTTATTTAACATTTGTTTACCTGGAAAGCCCGACTGGGACAGAACCCATTTTCAGCAGAGGCTTGGGGAGAAACAATCCAGGCACATGTCTTTAGAATACAGAAGGAAACCAGAGCAGCCAGAGGAATTCCAAGCAAATGCATGGAGAACATGCAGACTCCACACAGAACGCACCCCAGCAAGAATCATACCAGAGAACCTCTTGCTGTGAGGTAGCAACACTAACTGCTGAAACACTGTCCACCCATTACATATAATATGTTTGTATATATATTATACACTTCACACATTATATAAGATTGATAAGATTTACTGGATCGACTTATCATAATACAAGTTGAGGCTTGGAGCATTGGCACTGGTTTTCCTTTTGGTTTAAGAACTTTTTATATCCATAATGCCCAGAGCTGTAGATACATAAAACACTTACCTACTGTCAAGAATTCATGTTGCTCTCTCACTTGTAGGAATCTTTTAAGTCCCTTTTGGAACAGTTAGACTGACAGCCATTGATTTTTAGTTCAGGTATTTGTGCTGCCCTCTAATCATACAACAACTGCCTCATTTTCTTGGAGCAGGTGGATGAGAATCTGAGTCTTGTGAAAGATGAACATTCTGCTCCTGAAAAGAAGGAATAAGATGAGGAACTGGCGGGGCCTAAGGAGTTTCAGTTTTCAGCAGGTCGGCATACCTGTGTTATGGGAAGTACAGTCCATGTCGCACAATAACAGCAATTTATGACACTATCTAATAACATTCAGCAGCAGCACACTTATATCTAAACAAACATCACTCTAAATTAAAAGAATATTTGACCAGTATTCAGATCATTGAAGTAAACAATTTTGCATTCAGTTATCTCACTCCTAATTCAATCTGCTTTATTATAGACTGTTTCATAGGCATCACCCAGAAAGTAAGTTACTATCAACCCACTAGCTTTCACTTTCATTTCATCTGCTGTCTATATTCCATTTTTCCTTTGGACCTGGGTCAGTTTACTAATGTTCTGTGTTATTGCACTCTCAGGCTTTCAACAATCCAGTGTTGTTTCATCTTTATTTCAAGGGTTTTAAATGTTTTTAGAGGTCTCAGGTTTATAAGGTGTCAAAAACAGCAGTAATTAAGTCAGTTGCAGCCATGGTTCTAATTTTATGGAGGCAAAGTCCACATCTAGTTCTTCATGTATTTATCAAAATTATCAAACATGAGCAGCTAGAGATTCCCAGAAAATCATGAATTTTCATTATATCTATCCTTAAATGAGATAACCAAATGTAAGATGAAACAAGAAAAGATTCAAAGTTATCTAAGAGTGCCACATAAAAGTATCATGTCAAATAATTTAAGGTTTCAGTCAGAAGAAAAGGATTTTTCTTCCCTGGAATCAATATCCATGTCAAGAAGTGATAATATTTGGAAGGTGTGAATTCCTTTTTTTTTTTTTTTTTAACTTTTTAATAGCAGAAGTCCCTGAGAAGACTTTTTGGGGCTGCTTAAACCTGCAACCTTTTAAAAATATCAAAATATTCCAGAGCAAATTCAGAATAACTTCAAACTTTTGAAAGTCAAAAAACAAACACAATCCAAAAATCGGCCCTGGTTGCAACAAGATGAAGAAAGATAAAAAAATTCAAATAAGCAACTAAGAAGTGCTTACAGAAAGAACTTTAATTTAACAAATAAAAATAAAAATAAGTCAGATACATCCAGTGAATCAAGCGCTTTTGTCTCCAACCATTTGGAGACTTTATCTAAAAAGGGTTGGAGATGAAAGCGCTTGATTCCCTGGATGAATTTGATTTATTTTTATTTTTATTTGTTAAATTAAAGTTCTTTCTGTAAGCACTTCTTAGTTGCTTATTTGAAATTTTTTATCTTTCTTCATCTTGTTGTAACCGGTGCTGATTTTTGGATTGTGCAAATTCAGAATAGCCGATCTTAACAATGGGGACAGAAGCATATGGCCTATTCAGGTCTGGGCAATCTGTTTACATTGCTGTATGTAATGTTAAAGACATCACCCCACTGATGTCCATTCCATGGATGTGCTATTACTACCAACAACCAAGAAATGTCCAGGCAAAGGAGCAGCAGAGACAAAGGGAGTTTCTGTTTCAAGCAAAAAATGCTTGCGAGCATCATATTCTACATGAAGACACTGGTGAAGTGATGTCTGGGCTGGGAAGGCATCCCTATTTCTGTCTGGAAGACTAGAGTGTTGGGCCCCATTTTAGGTACTACAGTTGTCTGTATCTTAGCTGCTGTTTTTAGTGGACTCCCTACTGAAGTATTCAAGTAGTGAGGGACATAGGAGCGCAAGAGAAGAATAGGCAACAGCAGCCTGTGGAGTGTGTGTGTGTGGGAGTCCTAATACCATCAGCCACAAAGAGATCTTACCTAGAATAAAAGCTGTGTACCCATTGAACACCATTACTCATTACTGAGATAAACATCAACTGTGCCCCAGTAGTTCTAATTTCTTAAGTTGTATGTCTAGAAGACTCCATTATTTTTTCTTATATTATTTTTCTTTTCTTAGTGTTTAGCTTTAACACTAGATTTTTTTACAAAAGGAAGAAATTACTGTAGAAGTAGAAATCATCAAAGAAGCTAAGTCTTATGTTCTAAAAAAATTATTAAAAATTTGTTGCCCTTTTAGATGAAGTTTTCTTACTAAATTTAGTATAGATTCACTGATTATCTTAGTTGTGATTTGTTCGTAAGGTAAATAAATACTGCACATGAAAATCTGTTACAGGACTCTTAGCACTCATGAGACCTGGCAATTTTCCCCTGGAACATTTATTAGTAGAAGAATTAAATGTAAAATATCAATCATTAATAATAAAAGTGAAATGATGGAAATGTATGTAAAGCACTATGAAGATCAAAATCTAGGAGCAATTAACCATTGTCCATAGCATAGCAGATGGCTCATTTACCTCTGCTAGCAAAAAGGAGGTGGAAACAGTATAGCCTGAGACTGTATCCCGCTGCATCTATGGTGATATCTGACTATTGAAAAGTCTAGGTTGGCGGACTGACATTCACCATCTGTTACTACTCTTGCAGCATTGATCCTTATGATAAACACTGTCTTTCTTCTCACTTGTGACGATATCAGTAATTTTTTTTCCACTGGAACCCCTTCTAACCATCAAGCCCCCCCCGGCCCACTCTATGTATCTGTTCATTCATTGGGATGATAAGCCTTCAGCTCATTCATTCATTCCCGTGGAGTGATAGTGGAGTGAATCATGAGTCAGAGCTGTCATTCTCATGCTGGGGATCAAGGTTTTTACTTTAAGCTTTACTACCCTTGTGTATGTCTGTAACATAAAAGGGGTAGACATGCAATGGGCCCATGCAATATTATGTCCATGACTCCATTCTTGATTATTTAATTTGATCTCCTTCTCTTGAGACAGCATCCCCCAATTTAATCATAGTCTCCATAGGTGATTCAGCCATGAAGTCCATGCCAAGCATACACTGTCCACCCCTCTGGATGAAGGCTGAATGGAGGTAAGCAGTCTATGTGTTGCCTTTCTGTCTTCCCTCATGCATCTTCAGCAGGTGCCTGAACTACTAGTTGATCTCAGGTCACATCATTGTCAGAGTTTTATCAATCTATCTATGCCAATGGAGTTGGCAAGCAATAATACTAGTACAATTTCTGAAAGAAATGAGACATACGGGAGAGGACCTGAGAGTACGACTTCATGAAAGATGTAGGTTTAGCATCTGTTAAAAAAATTATGTGGTCCTTTTTTTCTGTTTTTCATTGTGCACAAACCAAACCAAACTGGGTTATTCCTCATAGTTTAGCCTATGCATTCTCCTTGCCACTCAAAGCTACATGCTTTCTTCCAGTCTAATTCTCGTTCTCTCTCTCTCTCTTTATATATATATATATATATATATATATATATATATATATATATATATATATATATATATATAAGTGTATGGCACTGGGTTGCAACTGTTTGATCGACACCATTTGAGTGATACACACAGATTGCTAGAAAAAACAGACCGTCTTCAAGCTGGAAAAAACAGTTCAACACAACAAAAAATATTAAACTTTATCTCTCCAATAGCTTTAATTTTAGCAAGGAACTAATAGAAACATGGTCATTTAAACCTGTCCAGTTACCTGCATTCAAATGTACCCGCCAGTAAAGCTCATATTTTTCCCAAAGTAATGACCAAGCTCCTCCCCACTGATCCAAACTACTGCTGTCAATAACAACAAATTTAAAAGAACGATCATTCTCTTCCAAGCCATTTGTTTCCTTTTTTGTCTTAATGTCGAATAAGTGCTCATAGATTCTGTTTTTTAGTTTACGGTCAGTTTTTCCAATGTAGAAACATTGACATTTACAACAAAGAGCACAATAAATGACTTTTTCAGAAGCAAAATTATATTTCCCATGAAGTACCACATCCTTATTGTTTATGCATACTGTATTGCATTCATAAACATACTTATAAAAGTTATACATCCCAAGTTTTACTATGCCTCCTAGAAATCGCACATTTCCATTCAAAGATATTTTTTAAGGTTCCTACCCTTTTTATATATCACTAATGGATGTACACCCACATGCATTCTAATACTGCTATCATTGCTTAAAATTGCCCAATTTTTCCGTAAAATAGAGATAAAGTTTAGCATTTTTTATTTTTTTTTTATTTTTTTATTTATTTCATTTTTTATTTAAATCATTTAAAATGAATAATACCATTAAGTTTTTATTTTATTTTATTGTATTTTTCTTTTTTTACCAGTATTCACTTAATGTTCTTATTTATCTTGGTGCTTTAAAATATTTAATTGTCTTTTTAATGTGATTGGTAAGACTATGGGGGTGTGTTTCTCTGACATTTAATATAATTTATGTTATACATGTTAGAAATTCTGTTCAGTTTTATATTGTATTTATCTGATGAAGTTCGTACAACAAGAACAAAAGTGCTTATCTAATAAATTTTTAATTTACGTTTTGGATTTGTTATGGTGTTGCCTCACAGTTTATTCTAATAGTTTTTATGTGAACTCTGGATTGGTGCCATTGCATTGTACGGAACTGTTTTTTTTTTCCAGCTTGAAGACGGTCTGTTTTTTCGACAGCCTTTTTGTGTTACTTTGGTTGGTATTTTACTTTATGTGTTGATGCATACAGATGGTTGACAGGTGTGCGAGACTGACAATTCTCAGGTAGGAGAATTTTCCCTTTCCCCAGGGATTTTGTGATCTTGGAGTTAGTATATATGATTAGCAGGGGGGGCACAGTTGATTTGCTCCACTCAAAGGTAATCCTTGAAATTTACACATAATGTGTTGGCATTTGCTCTTTCCATTTTTTCACATCAGGATTCTGTGTGTCAGTGTAGGTGCACAGTTGATCCAGAGCCCTACAT